>NC_057798.1:621653465-621689997 GCF_018294505.1 Triticum aestivum
AGGACGTCGGGGCAACATCACATAAATGGCTTTAAAAGAAATGCCACAGTCGGACGTCGGGGCGACATCACAGAAAGGGCTTTAAAAGAAATGCCACAGTCGGACGTCGGGGCGACATGACATAAAGGGCTTTTATAGAAATGCCACAGTCGAACGTCGGGGCGACATCACATAAAGGGATTTTATTCACAAGTAAGTAATTATACTCATAATAAACATTTAATTCTTGAGAATAAATGGGTTAGTCCATCCACAGGAATAATCATTCAACCGGAATTAGCACTCATGCGAATCACCGGAGTCTCTGCCATCAAAACTGACATTGTTAGGACAAGATAATATGAATTTGGACATGGAAGAGATGATTTGGAGGGATATATGACTCTGCAGAGTTTGTACAAAATTTTTCCCACAGCCAACGGATTTCCGTAGTCACGAAGGACTAGTTCCGTTTACGGTATTTCGGAAGAAAACACAGCTAACCAGTACACACCCATCCTACCTCTCGATGCTAGGAATCACCCTAGACATCGTCCAAGAAAAACTTTTGAGACGGGGAGATCACAATCTCGAATAGCATGTGATCAAATTTATATACGCGCGCTCTAAGGGGTGCCCCCCTCTCGGTCCCAACAGGAAACACCCATGCCCCCTGACCGGATGACTGGCTTTAATCTAGGGCCATGGAACCATCATCACGGCCTCTCCTTTTGGTGTGTACCAGAAAAGCGGTTTGCAACTTACTAAACCATATTCCTTGCGGAAAACATGTGGTAGTACAGGGAAGGAAATGAGAGGAACTGGACCAATACGGTTTGACACTGAAGCCACATAGTCTGGCATAAGACTGGCATGCTACGACACTGCCATCTTACCCATCCTCATGCCAACACATGGCCATTCATACTCACATCCATCCACTAATGGATCATCGAACTCACTTACCTCATTATCCCATAAAATAACGTTCATCGATATGCTTCTCAACATGCCATGAAACTAACTAAATGCAAAACATGCCAAGACACTCATCATATCAAAAGTTCAAACATGCTTGCCTGGTTCAGAGTAGTCGGAGCCTAGTTCAGTGAAGTTCGCGGCTCCATCACCTCCTTCGGTATCTACGGTATAAAGAAAATATATGCGCTATCGTAAATACCAAGGAGTGCACAGAAAGTAAACCAAATATTTTTCAAATAAATCTGATAAAAAAACTAGACAAAATTTTAAAGAGAACAGAAAAAGAATCAATCAAAAATACTTTTCTGTTTAGAAGTTATAAGGGTTTTTGCCCAGGGACTCATCTGTAATGAAACAGAAGATTTCCAGGGGCTAGCTTATAAAAACAGAAAGCGCTTCGGCAGAAACTACGCCAGCCCAAAGGGAAAACGTACTTTGCCCGAAGGCGCTTCCAGAAAACGTTTCAACAGAGAGAGCAGAGAGGCTGACGGTGGGGTCCCACGCGTCAGGTTTGAATTTCAAAAAAAAAAGGCAAACGGAGCTCGTCGGCGCCCGAGAGCCGCGGTGGTCGCCGGCCGCGATCCACGGCGAGGCAGGGGGATCGGAGGGTACCTCCGTGCTCAGGGCGCCATTTCGCGTCGGTTGGTGGTGGTGGTGGTGGTCGCCGGCGAGTACCACGTCGACGGCAAGCTTTGCTCCGGCGGACGGCGGCTCGGGTGGTCGAGGAACTCGTCGGAGAGGGCTGCAGAGGTCAAATTGACGAGGGGGTTAGGCTCCTGGTAGCTAGAGAGAGTAACAGACGGGGTTTGGGCGCCGGAGATGGCCTCACCGGACCGAATCGTGGTGGAGGCCGAGGCGGATCGGGCCGGCCGGAGTTGGGGGAGGAGACCTCCTTGAGGTCCTCCTAGTGGCCTGGCGTGGCGTTGGTGAGGAGTGGTGATGCTGCGTGCACGAGGGTGAGCACGGGGCCCTTTTTATAGGCGGCCCGAGGCGGTTGCCGTGAACGGGGATCTCCGGCGAGTGATTACGGCGGTGCCTTGGATGAGCAGGGGGATTAGGGGCTTGGGCATCGCTGTTGAGGTCCACCGGTCCCATTTAGGCGCTAAACGGGCTGGGGTTTGGTGTTATGGGTGAGCTCGACGGAACGGGGGTGGCGCGGCCCGTCGGTGGCAGGGAGCACGTTCCGTGCTTGTCGGGCCACGGCGACGGTGCCACGGGCGTGCACTGGCACGGCAGGGACACACGGAGAGCCAAGGGGCTTTAGGCGGCGCTGAACGGCATTCTGCCGTGGTGTGCCTTCTGTCGGCCGCCACGGGAGGTCCCAACGCCTCAGAAGACGCCGGCGAGGGCGGGCCAGTGCGCCACCGACGCCAGGAAGGCTCCACGCACGCGTGTGAAGCTCCGGACAAGAGGGAGGGGCTACGAGGAACGTGCCAAGTGCACTGTGAACGCGTGAGTGAAACTGACGAACGCAAGATGACACTGAAACTGAATTTTCTGAATTTTGAACAGCAACAGTGCATGCAAGGTGTTCGACATAATGAATTCGGGCTCTAGGAATTTTTCCTTGAGCTGAAACTTGGTGGAGTGGCTTCTCATTGCTCAAATAGGTTGCCTGAATTTTGGTGGAATTTGTGGAGCAATGTAGATATGAATTTCATCAAATTTGGCAAATCTGGTCCAAACTTGCAGAGACTGAATTTTGAAAAATTTGAAAAGAGGAGGAGTGGATCAAGATGGTTCTGAGTTGTGGGTACAAAGGACCAACCAGGAGAGTTGGTTTGAGGTCAAAACTTAAATGCAATAGGGTACTTGCTTTGAAAATCACTTAGGCTCAAAATAATTTTCAGAAATGATTTGAGAGGAAAAATAATTAGAATAAAATCCAAAACTTGTTTGGATTAGTTTGGACAGAGAACTTAGGTTGATCACAAGGTGTAGGGGAGGTTTTGGAGGGGTTTTACCACATGGGAACAATGCAAAGTCAAGGGTGGTTCCAAGATATGAAAATCCCCAAATTTTCATAGAGTTTCATTTTAAAAGAAAAAGGATTAAACTCCCAAAAATGAATTTGAGAGGGAACCCACAGAGAAGAAGTTTCAAAAGATCAAACACCAAAGTTTGAAAAAGATAAAATCCTTGCCAAAGCAAAGGAAGTTTTTAAGAGAAAGGTTTTTCTGAAAAAGAAAATTTAACAGGCCTCTTTTCAAAAACCACAAAGTTTTTTATAAAAAACCAAATTAAAATTTTGGAGTGTCACAACACCTACCCCCTTAGGAAAAATCTCGTCCCCGAGATTTCAGCTGATCCTTAAATAAGTGTGGATGCTCTGTCCGAAGAAAATCCTTGCTTTCCCAAGTTGCTTCACTGTCGGTGTGATTGCTCCACTGGACTTTGAAAAACTTGATGGTCTTCTGTCGGGTCCTCCTTTCAGACTCCTCTAATATTCTGACGGGACGTTCCCGATAAGTGAGGTCTGGCTGCACGTCAATGTTTTCATGGGATACTTGTTTCTCTGGGTTGCTTACGCACTTCCTTAACTGAGAAACGTGGAACACGTCGTGAATGTCGGACAAGTCTTCGGGTAAGTCTAGCTGGTAGGCTATAGTGCCTCTTCGTGCCACTATGCAGAATGGTCCAATGAATCTTGGTGCTAACTTTCCTTTTATCTTAAACCGTTGTAGTCCTCTCATAGGGGATACTCTCAGGTATACGAACTCATCGGGTTCGAAGCTGACCCTACGATGTTTCTGATCATAATAACTCTTCTGTCGACTTTGAGCGGTCTTAAGTCGGTCTCTGATTAGCTTGACCTTTTCCTCGGCTTCTCTGAGCATATCTGGTCCAAAGATGCGGCTGTCTCCGGTCTCTGACCAATTTAACGGTGTACGACATCTTCGTCCATATAAAGCCTCAAATGGTGCCATTTGTAGGCTGGCCTGGTAGCTATTGTTATACGCGAACTCGACGTATGGCAGGCTTTCTTCCCAACTGGTTCCATATGTGAGGACACATGCTCTCAGCATGTCTTCTAAAATTTGGTTTATGCGTTCAGGCTGTCCATCAGTCTGTGGGTGGTATGCGGTACTGAAGGCTAGTTGGGTTCCCAGAGCCTGTTGTAAATTCTCCCAAAATCTTGAGACGAACTGAGTGCCTCTGTCGGATATTATAGTCTTCGGGACACCGTGTAAACAAACTATGCAGGAAAGATAAATCCTGGCAAGCCTCTGAGTCGTGTAGGTTGTCTTCACTGGAATAAAGTGTGCCACTTTGGTCAACCTGTCAGTGATGACCCATATGGCATCATTCCCGTGTCGTGACCGAGGTAGTCCGACAATAAAATCCATCCCTATTTCATCCCATTTCCACTCAGGTATTTTGTTAGGTTGCAGTAGTCCGGCTGGTCTCTGATGCTCAGCTTTTATGCGTTGACATGAGTCGCAACATGCAATGAAGGCGGCTATGTCCCTCTTCATACCGTGCCACCAAAATCTTTCCTGAATATCCTTATACATTTTGGTTCCTTCATTGTCTACGACGAATTCCGAGGCCTTGCCCATACTCAACTTTTTTTTGATTCCTTCGATGCTGGTGTGACCGGGCTGAGCTTCTTTAATTTTCTCCACAAGGTTGGGTTGTATTTCCAAGTTTGATATGGTGCCTTCTGCTACCATTATCAAGTTGAGCTTGGCCAATTCTTGTTGGAATTCGGGCCTCAAGCTGTGCAGATTGTTTCCGTCGGAGCTGGGCTTCCGACTAAGAGCATCGGCCACTATATTTGCTTTTCCTGGATGGTAATGGATACCAACATCATAATCCTTTACCAATTCCAACCAGCGTCGTTGCCGTAAATTTAGTTCTGGCTGCGTGAAAATATATTTGAGACTTTTGTGATCCGTATATATTTCACATCGATTCCCAAGTAAGAAATGCCTCCATTCCTTGAGTGCATGAATAACTGCTGCCATTTCTAAGTCATGAGTGGGATAATTTTCCTCATGCTTGCGAAGTTGCCTTGAAGCGTAGGCGACAACCTTGCCTTCCTGCATCAACACGCATCCGAGACCCTTTCTGGACGCGTCATAATATACTTCAAAATTCTTGTGTATGTCGGGTACAATTAATACCGGTGCTGTCGTTAACTTTCGCTTTAGCTCTTGGAAACTTTTCTCGCAGGCTTCTGTCCATTCAAACTTCTTATCTTTCTTGAGCAACTGTGTCATAGGCTTGGCTATGGTGGAAAATCCTTCAATAAATCTACGGTAATATCCTGCCATTCCCAAGAAACTCTGTATGTCCGTTATGCTGGCTGGTGACTTCCAGCCAAGTACGGCCTTGACTTTCTCTGGGTCCACTGCGATACCGTCTTGAGTCAGCACGTGGCCTAGAAAGCCTACTTGTCTTAGCCAAAATTCGCACTTGCTGAACTTGGCATACAATTGGTGTTTTCTTAGCTCTCCTAGCACAATCCTGAGATGTTCTGCGTGCTCTTCTGGTGTCTTGGAGTATACGAGAATATCGTCGATGAATACCACGACGAACTTGTCCATAAACTTCATAAATACTTTGTTCATGAGGTGAACAAAATATGCTGGGGCATTAGTTAATCCAAATGGCATCACTGTGAACTCGTACAGTCCATATCTGGAGGTGAAGGCTGTTTTGGGGATATCTTCCGTTCGTACCTTCAATTGATGGTATCCTGACCTTAAGTCAATTTTTGAGAATACCTTGGCCTGAGCGAGTTGATCAAACAAATCGTTTATCCTTGGCATCGGGTATTTGTTTTTGACTGTGACCATGTTAAGTGCTCGATAGTCAATACACAATCTCAGTGTTCCATCCTTCTTTTTGGCAAATAAAATTGGTGATCCCCAAGGTGAGGAGCTGGCTCGAATGTATCCTTTTTCCAGTAATTCCTTTATTTGCTTCTTCAACTCGATCAACTCGGATGGTGCCATTCTGTATGGTTTCTTGTATATGGGGGTGGTTCCTGGTGCTAGCTCAATGCAGAATTCTATTTCTTGGTCTGGTGGCATGCCTGGCAGCTCTTCAGGGAATACATCTGGGAATTCACACACTACTGGAACCTTGTTTAGCTCAGAAACGTCCACCTTATTCAATCTCGGTTTCCGGGGTATTTTTCCTTCCTTGGCTGATACTCTTATTGTCTTCCCTTGTTGGTGTGTGAGAATTACGGTCATGTTGAAACAGTCGATAAAACCCTTATTGGTGGTTAGCCAATCCATCCCTAGGATGACATCCAGTCCTTTATTTTCCAACACAATAAGATTTGCGTGAAAATTCAATCCTTCGAACTCAATGACCACACTCTGACAGTAATTCTGAGTAACTTGCTGAATCCCAGGGGACTTGATGATCATGGATTTCTCCAAAGGGAGCATCGAAAAATTATTTTGCAAAGCAAAACTTTTCGAAATGAAAGAGTGAGAAGCTCCAGAATCAAACAAAACCATTGCAGGTATTGTGTTGACAGGAAACGTACCGAGTACGATATCCGGAGCATTTTGTGCCTCCTCTTTGGTTACATGGTTCAGATGACCCTTCCTATGGTTATTGTTGGGATTGAAATTGTTTCGCTTGGGCGCTGAATTATTGCCGCCGTTGTTCGGCTTTGGGGTTGAATTCCTTGGCTTGGGGCACTGTTTGGCATAGTGCCCTTCTTCTCCACAAGCATAACAAGTAACGCCGGGGCGATAGGTGAATTCCTTGTCCCTTGCATGAAAATTCTTGATTGGGCGTGAGACATTGGATGAGAATTTGTGTGTCCCACCCTTTTGAAAATCTGTCTTGCTTCGGTGATTGCAGGCATGATTAGTTTGGTCCCTTTTTTGCTTGCGGATATCTTCCAGACTGTGTCTCTCATTTTCCAGAGTAATGGCTTTGTCTACCAGTGTTTTAAAGTCAGGAAAAGTGTGCACGACCAGTCGGCATTTAAGCGCGGGCGCCAGACCGTCAAGGAATTTCTCCATCTTCTTGATTTCAGTCATACGCTCTTCATTGGCGTAGCGGGACAATAGAGTAAATTGACTGTTGTAATCTGATACTGTCATGTTCCTTTGTTTGAGGTCATCGAATTCTCTCTTCTTGATTTTCATAATACTCTTAGGAATATGTGCTCCACGGAAACCTTCCTTGAAATCATCCCAGGTTATGTCATTTTCGTTGGGATGCATGTGCAGAAAATTCTCCCACCACGATGCGGCTGCTCCTGTGAGATAGTGCGGGGCATATAATACCTTCTCGGGGTCTGAACATTTTGCAATAATTAATTTTCTCTCCATATCTCGAAGCCAGTCCTCGGCTCAAGAGGTTTGTCAGTGTGAGAAAATGTTTGAGGATGTGTCTTCTGTAGCTCAGATAACTTGGAATGCTGCTGATACCGTCCATGATGATTTCCCATGTTGATGACTTGGTTCATCATTTCCCGATGTTGTTGCTGACTCTGCTCATAAAGGCGGCACATTTGTGAAAGTGCCGATTCTCTGTCTTGTTGGTTTGGCTGTCCTTGAGTGAACTCGTTGCTGGGTGGTGCATCATAATTTTCCTCTGGTGGAATTGGCATGGAGCGAGTCCAAGGACGAGACATTTTTCACTCTGGGGAAATATTTTTGTAAAACTAATAAGAAAAACGGAAAGAGTCGCAAAACAAAACCATAAATGCATAAAGCTGGCAAATAGAATTAAATAACTCAGCTTACTTAAGAAAAACAAATCGACCTGCGCACGGAGAAGGACTGCTCATTACATATCTTACACGCGGGCGGTAATTATATAATACATCACTCAGGATATGCGTACATAATCCTGACATGTTATTTAGGCTAGTGCACTTCTCCAGATCCTACATGATGCGCAAACAGGCTACTTCTCACAACCTATGTACATATCTTACAAAGCAGTACAATACACGGCAGCTAAGCGTACTCAGGCAGAGATGTTGACGACCTCCTTTGCCCTGCCGAGGGCGAGGCGTAGCGAGGTTGGGGACTCGACTTCCTCCTCGCTAATAGGCTCCATACGTGTAGTGTTGCGCAGAGTGGACGGAGCGGTTGCCAGGGGCGGAGCAACACGTACAGGAGTGGGCACGAAGGGTGGTGCAGTGCGCGCTGAAGTGGGTGCAATGACTTGGTTGAATTCTTCGGTAGAAGGCAGGCGACGAGTAGGCGTATAAGATGCTGAGGACGAGACCAAAGTCAGTGGCGGAGCGATGGGTAGGAGCTCCCTCCTATTGGCAGCACAGCCATGGACTGAGTCCATGTGGGTAGCTACAAAGTCGTCCACCAGGTTGTCGAAGGCTGCCTCTAGGGCCCGGAGATACTCAATGAGCATCTCAAAAGCCTTGTCTCGTTCTCCTCTGGGGCAGGAGTATGCGTAGTGACAGGTGTAAGGCACATGGCACGGAAGATAACGGTAACGACGAGTCTTCATCACGGGAAGGACATCCCAGAGATGAGCTATCGCCTCGCGGGCTGCCATCTGCATAGCATGCCTCTCCGTAGGCATGGCTCTTCCCACGAACCGGAAGCGGCGTAACTCACCACGCCCTCCCTTGAACTGCACCGCGGCCTGGTGCATGGTCAGACTGTCGTTGACTCGGTGCTGGCAGAGTGTGTAGACTGGGCGCACAGATGGCCCCATCGCGACCTGAACGATGAAGGAAAGAAGCTTGACGAACCCAACGGGCATGTTGGCGAAGGTCTGAGACTCGCAGCTGTTGTCGGCCATCTACAAAAGTAGGCAAAAATTATGCATGGTCAGATCATAAATTTATGCTGACTGACAGAAAATGACTACAATTGCAAAAATATAAATTAGCTCTATCATGCTAATAACTAATTAGCGATCGCACCTAGTGGCTTCCTACAGTCAGCCTGGCTCTGGTACCAAGCTTGTCACGACCGGTTTTCCAATAAAAATGTTTATTGGGAAACCAATCTTTTGAGTCTAGTATGAGAGAAATCCTCCTCACTTGTGGACAAATTCTTGATACAATAAGCCAGTAGCATAAAATATGTTACAGGGTCAAACTACGGTTGCTCAACCAAATTATTACAAGCACGCCAATAATTATACATAATGGCGGACATGACACAGTGGTGTGGAGGCATACTACTGACTCGAGGATAGGGCGGTGGTGGAAAAACACAGCAGGGAGAGAAATACAAGACTCCAAGTCTGTCATCTCATCGAGTGTCGAGGTGAGGCTCGATGAATTTATTTGGTAGCGGAAGTGGATATAAAACAATGACCAAATCCAGGGTCGCACGAGACTGACTGTGACTCCTCTAAGTGTTGGACTCGCTATCAAACTCTTCATCCATGAGATCGCCTTCGTCAGCATCTGGCCAAATCAACAAGCCGGTGAGTACTTTGAAAGTACTCGCAAGACAGTTCGGACATAAGAATAAATTCACCAATGCACATTTAAAATTTAGCATAACAAGGTAAGTAAAAGGGAAACGGCGGTAGTCCGCCTGAAATCCCAACAGAACATAAATGACTACCGATCGGGTGTCTGAAGCGACGCCTCGAAAGGTGAACAAATAAATAACAGGAAAATGATGCCACAGTCGGGCGTCTTAGCGACGCCACATAAAGGGCTTTAAAAGAAATACCACAGTCGGACGTCGGGGCGACATCACAGAAAGGGTTTTAAAAGAAATGCCACAGTCGGACGTCGGGGCGACATCACATAAAGGGCTTTAAAAGAAATGCCACAGTCGGACGTCGGGGCGACATCACAGAAAGGGCATTAAAAGAAATGCCACAGTCGGACGTCGGGGCGACATCACATAAAGGGCTTTTATAGAAATGCCACAGTCGGACGTCGGGGCGACATCACATAAAGGGCTTTTATTCACAAGTAAGTAATTATACTCATAATAAACATTTAATTCTTGAGAATAAATGGGTTAGTCCATCCACATGAATAATCATTCAATCGGAATTAGCACTCATGCGAATCACCGGAGTCTCTGCCATCAAAACTGACATTGTTAGGACAAGATAATACGAATTTGGACATGGAATAGATGATTTGGAGGGATATATGACTCTGCAGAGTTTGTACAAAATTTTTCCCACAGCCAATGGATTTCCGTAGTCACGAAGGACTAGTTCCGTTTACGGTATTTCGGAAGAAAACACAGCTAACCAGTACACACCCATCCTACCTCTCAATGCTAGGAATCACCCTAGACATCGTCCAAGAAAAACTTTTGTGACGGGGACATCACAATCTCGAATAGCATGGGATCAAATTTATATACGCGCGCTCTAAGGGGTGCCCCCCTCTCGGTCCCAACCGGAAACACCCATGCCCCCTGACCGGATGACTGGCTTTAATCCAGGGCCATGGAACCATCATCACGGCCTCTCCTTTTGGTGTGTACCAGAAAAGCGGTTTGCAACTTACTAAACCATATTCCTTGCGGAAAACATGTGGTAGTACAGGGAAGGAAATGAGAGGAACTGGACCGATACGGTTTGACACTGAAGTCACATAGTCTGGCATAATACTGGCATGCTACGACACTGCCATCTTACCCATCCTCATGCCAACACATGGCCATTCATACTCACATCCATCCACTTATGGATCATCGAACTCACTTACCTCATTATCGCATAAAATAACGTTCATCGATATGCTTCTCAACATGCCATGAAACTAACTAAATGCAAAACATGCCAAGACACTCATCATATCAAAAGTTCAAACATGCTTTCCTGGTTCAGAGTAGTCGGAGCCTAGTTCGGTGAAGTTCGCGGCTCCGTCACCTCCTTCGGTATCTACGGTATAAAGAAAATATATGCGCTATCGTAAATACCAAGGAGTGCACAAAAAGTAAACCAAATATTTTTCAAATAAATCTGATAAAAAACTAGACAAAATTTTAAAGAGAACAAAAAAGGAATCAATCAAAAATACTTTTCTGTTTAAAAGTTATAAGGGTTTTTGCCCAGGGACTCATCTGTAATGAAACAGAAGATTTCCAGGAGCTAGCTTATAAAAACAGAAAGCGCTTCGGCAGAAACTACGCCAGCCCAAAGGGAAAACGTACTTTGCCCGAAGGCGCTTCCAGAAAACGTTTCAACAGAGAGAGCAGAGAGGCTGACGGTGGGGTCCCACGCTTCAGGTTTGAATTTAAAAAAAAGGCAAACGGAGCTCGTCGGCGCCCGAGAGCCGCGGTGGTCGCCGGCGGCGATCCACAGCGAGTCAGGGGGATCGGAGGGTACCTCCATGCTCAGGGCGCCATTCCGCGTCGGTTGGTGGTGGTGGTGGTCGCCGGCGAGTACCACGTCGACGGCGAGCTTTGCTCCGGCGGACGGCGGTTCGGGTGGTCGAGGAACTCGTCGGAGAGGGCTGCAGAGGTCAAATTGACGAGGGGGTTAGGCTCCTGGTAGCTAGAGAGAGTAACAGACGGGGTTTGGGCGCTGGAGATGGCCTCACTGGAGCGAATCGTGGTGGAGGCCGAGGCGGATCGGGGCGGCCGGAGTTGGGGGAGGAGACCTCCTTGAGGTCCTCCTAGTGTCCTGGCGTGGCGTTGGTGAGGAGTGGTGATGCTGCGTGCACGAGGGTGAGCACGGGGCCCTTTTTATAGGTGGCCCGAGGCGGTTGCCGTGAACGGGGATCTCCGGCGAGTGATTACGGCGGTGCCTTGGATGAGCAGGGGGATTAGGGGCTTGGGCATCGCCGTTGAGGTCCACCGGTCCCATTTAGGCGCTAAACGGGCTGGGGTTTGGTGTTATGGGTGAGCTCGACGGAACGGGGGTGGCGCGGCCCGTCGGCGGCAGGGAGCACGTTCCGTGCTTGCCGGGCCACGGCGACGGTGCCACGGGCGTGCGCTGGCACGGCAGGGACACGCGGAGAGCCAAGGGGCTTTGGGCGGCGCTGAACAGCGTTCTGCCATGGTGTGCCTTCTGTCGGCCGCCACGGGAGGTCCCGACGCCTCAGAAGACGCCGGCGAGGGCAGGCCAGCGCGCCACCGACGCCAGGAAGGCTCCACGCACGCGTGTGAAGCTCCGGACAAGAGGGAGGGGCTACGAGGAACGTGCCAAGTGCACTGTGAACGCGTGAGTGAAACTGACGAACGCAAGATGACACTGAAACTGAATTTTCTGAATTTTGAACAGCAACAGTGCATGCAAGGTGTTCGACAGAATGAATTCAGCCTCTGGGAATTTTTGCTTGAGATGAAACTTGGTGGAGTGGCTTCTCATTGCTCAAATAGGTTGCCTGAATTTTGGTGGAATTTTTGGAGCAATGTAGATATGAATTTCATCAAATTTGGCAAATATGGTCCAAACTTGCAGAGACTGAATTTTGAAAAATTTGAAAAGAGGAGGAGTGGATCAAGATGGTTCTGAGTTGTGGGTACAAAGGACTAACCAGTAGAGTTGGTTTGAGGTCAAAACTTAAATGCAATAGGCTACTTGCTTTGAAAATCACTTAGGCTCAAAATAATTTTTAGAAATGATTTGAGAGGAAAAATAATTATAATAAAATCCAAAACTTGTTTGGATTAGTTTGGACAGAGAACTTAGGTTGATCACAAGGTGTAGGGGAGGTTTTGGAGGGGTTTTACCACATGGGAACAATGCAAAGTCAAGGCTGGTTCCAAGATATGAAAATCCCCAAATTTTCATAGAGTTTCATTTTAAAAGAAAAAGGATTAAACTCCCAAAAATGAATTTGAGAGGGAACCCACAGAGAAGAAGTTTCAAAAGATCAAACACCAAAGTTTGAAAAAGATAAAATCCTTGCCAAAGCAAAGGAAGTTTTTAAGAGAAAGGTTTTGATGAAAAAGAAAATTTAACAGGCCTCTTTTCAAAAACCACAAAGTTTTTGATAAAAAAACGAAATTAAAATTTTGGAGTGTCACAGGGCGTAGCTTTCGATCTGCTCCAGATGGCCAAGTGAATTGGCCCGCAGTGCAAAGCCGCCGAATATGAAGATCTGTCCGGGGAGAAAGGTCTCACCCTGGACTGCGTCGTTGATGATGGTCGAAGAAGCCATCGAGCCTATCGGTGATGACACAGAGGAACTCTCAATGAAAGCACCAATGTCGGTGTCAAAACCGGCGGATCTCGGGTAGGGCGTCCCGAAATGTGCGTCTAGGTTGATGGTAACAGGAGACAAGGGACACGATGTTTTACCCAGGTTCGGGCCCTCTTGATGGAGGTAAAACCCTACGTCCTGCTTGATTAATATTGATGATGTGTGTTACAAGAGTGGATCTACCACGAGATCAAGGAGGCTAAACCCTAGAAGCTAGCCTATGGTATGATTGTTGTTCGTCCTATGGACTAAAGCTATCCGGTTTATATAGACACCAGAGAGGGCTAGGGTTACACAGAGTCGGTTACAATGGTAGGAGATCTACATATCCATATCGCCAAGCTTGCCTTCCACGCCAAGGAAAGTCCCATCCGGACACGGGACGAAGTCTTGAATCTTGTATCTTCATAGTCTTGGAGTCCGGCCGATGATGATAGTTCGGCTATCCGGACACCCCCTAGTCTGGAACTCCCTCAATAGGGAATGACTTTCATTTCCTCTCTACCTTCTGGATTGGTCTGGCATTGAGTCTCACTCAACTTCACACCTTGTAATACAGGCAAGAACCCTTTTTTTGACTGGTCCATTTTGAACTTCTTCAAAATCTTATCAAGGTATGTGCTTTGTCAAAGTCCAATTAAGCGTCTTGATCTATCTCTATAGATCTTGATGCCCAATATATAAGCAGCTTCACCAAGGTCTTTCGTTGAAAAACTTTTATTCAAGTATCCCTTTATGCTATTCGGAAATTCTATATCATTTCCAATCAACAATATGTCATCCACATATAATATTAGAAATGCTACTGTCAGCATTCTGGGAATGGGGGTACCCAGACTTTGTCTGCGGCCTGCGGCGTGGCTCAAGGAGTGGCCCAGTACGGCCCATCTTCATCGACGCAAGCTCAAGACCCTCGCGAGGGGCCAAGCCTCACGGGGCGGACGACAGAAAGCTTCCTCAGGCACAGCCTCGTCAGGTTGGCTCGCGAGGAGGCGGAGAGATCAAGGCGGGGTACCTCACGAGGTGCCCGTGACGCAAGCCATGACGACCGAAGCCAGGCGGGCGCCGGCCTGCGCAGAGTCCTTGTTTCCTATTTGGTGCAAAGGGGGCAAGCGCTGGCAAGAGTATCAGGCAAAGGCAACCATTTCGGTGCAACAAGACCAAGACCAGCAGAAAGGCAGGATGGAGGTCATCGTGGAGCCCAAGCCGGCGTCACCGTCAGAGTCTTTGGCAGGCGAGGACCAACTTTAGCCAGGATAAGTCTACTAGATGTTCCCCTTCAAAATGGCCAATTGTTGGCGCCCTTCCCTGTCAATATTTGGGAAGAGGACCAGGGCCTCGCTCTATAAATAGGGCTAGCCACCACAGTAGAAAGGATCATCTCATCTAGAGCCAACTGGTCTGGATTCAATCCTTCCCAAGAGGCATCACCTCCACAAGAACTCCTCCCCTCGCGAGGCAGTTCTTCCCTTGTATTGTTCATCATCTGCCCCTGAGGCAATCCACCACAGCACAAACTATAGTAGGGTATTACACCACAATGGTGGCCCGAACTAGTATAAACCTCGTGTCCCTTGTGTTGTTCTTCGTGTAGTTTTAGATCCTTGCGAGGCGACGAGGCGTGAGTAGGTAGGAGGTGTGATCTCCGTGCGCACCCCAGAGTTCGAACCTTGAGGGTCTGCCGGAACCTGAAATCTGACATTTGGCGCGTCAGGTAGGGGTGCACCGGAGCTTTCCCTTCCACCAACCCGTTCTCTGCCAACACCGCGCTTCGCCATCATGATGGGCAACACGCCGCCCGCTCTGGTTGCCAGCACCAGCATGGGGGCCAGGGGGCTCCGAGCCTGCGGCAGGTGCAGTGGCCAAACAAGTTCAAGCCCGAGATGCCACTGCGCTACTATGGCACGGCCGATCCGCTGGCTTTCCTGCTGGCATATGAGGAGGCCGTCCACAAGGCCGGGGGCGACGACAGGGTCATGGTTAACTGGTTTCCCATGGCCCTCACCAGCGTCCCACGCATGTGGCTGCTCCACCTGCCAACGGCTTTGGTGGCCTCTTGGGGGGAGCTGCGCAGCCTCTTCCTCGCCCAGTATGCTGCACTGGCGCCCCCAGTCGTTGCAGCTCTCCTAGGTGGCTCGCAGGTGCCACCTTCAAGCCGACACATCAAGCCATTCGTCCACCAGATAGGCGCCGCTTCCGTGCAGCACGGGGCTACTCCGGGTTGGGCGGCGCCTAAGGCCAATCTGGCCTTCAGCTCGGATGATCACCCTTCCAACTCAGCCTACTCGGGCGCGGTCCCAATGTTGTGCACCCCCACCATCTGCCAGGTGGCCGTCACCAGGACCCTCATTGATGGCGGTGCTGGCCTCAACGTACTCTCGGTGGAAGCCTTCAGCCTCTTCCACGTACCGCCAGAGCGGCTTCAGCCTAGCAGGCCCTTCTTGGGCGTCGGAGGTGGTTCCATCGGCTCCCTTGGACAAATCCGCCTCCCGATGACCTTCGGCACCTACGACAACTTCCGCACGGAGCTAATCGACTTCGACATCGCCCCCATCGGCCTCCCATACAACGCCATCTTCGGCTACCCGGCACTAGCCCGATTCATGGCCGCAACTCACCCAGCGTACAACCTCATGAAGATGCCCGGGAGTAGCGGCGTCCTCACCATGTCCGGAGACACCGGGGATGTGTTGCAAGCGCTCAAGCTTGCCTTCAAGCCTGCGGCGGTGGCGCAGCCCGCCAGCTCAGCCATCCCTGCACCCAAAAGGGCTGCGCCAGCCAAGAAGAAGCAGTTGTTCAGCCAAGACAAGGCGGAGACCAAGCAGGTATCGGTCGATGAGTGTGAGCCCACTGGGGCTACCTTCACGATTGGCACCAACCTCAAGCCTGAGCAGGAGAAGGCCCTGGTTAGTTTCCTACGCGCGAACAGGAAGGTGTTTGCGTGGGAACTGCTACCTCTTGAGCACTGCGTTGGATTTCCCCGAAGAGGAGAGGATGATGCAGTAAAGTAGCATAAGTATTTCCCTCAGTTTTTGAGAACCAAGGTATCAATCCAGTAGGAGATCACACACGAGTCCCTCGTACCTACACAAAACGATAGCTACTCGCAACCAACGCAGTTAGGGGTTGTAAATCCCTTCACGGTCACTTACGAGGGTGAGATCTAATAGAGATGATAAATAATATTTTTGGTATTTTTGATATAGAGATGCAAAGTAAAAAGTAAAAGGCAAAGTAAAAAAAAAGCAAGTAATAAAGTAATGGAGATTGATATGATGAGAATAGACCCGGGGGCCAATGGTTTCACTAGTGGCTTCTCTCAAGAGCATAAGTATTCTACGGTGGGTGAACAAATTACTGTTGAGCAATTGATAGAAAAGCAAATAATTATGAGATTATCTAGGTATGATCATGTATATAGACATCACATCCGAGACAAGTAGATCGAAACGATTCTGCATCTACTACTATTACTCCACTCATCGACCGCTATCCAGCATGCATCTAGAGTATTAAGTTAAAAACAGAGTAACGCCTTAAGCAAGATGACATGATGTAGAGGGATAAATTCATGCAATATGATAAAAACCCCATCTTGTTATCCTCGATGGCAACAATACAATACATGCCTTGCAACCCTTTCTATCACTGGGTAAGGACACCGCAAGATTGAACCCAAAGCTAAACACTTCCCCATTGCAAGAACTACCAATCTAGTTGGCCAAACCAAACGGATAATTCGAAGAGACTTGGAAAGATAACTCAATCATACATAAAAGAATTCAGAGAAGAATAAAATATTATTCATAGATAAGATGGATCATAAACCCACAATTCATCGGTCTCAACAAACACACCGCAAAAAGAAGATTACATCGAATAGATCTCCACAAGAGAGGGGGAGAATATTATATTGAGATCCAAAAAGAGAGAAGAAGCCATCTAGCTACTAGCTATGGACCCGAAGGTCTGAAGTAAACTACTCACACTTCATCGGAGAGGCTATGGTGTTGATGTAGAAGCCCTCCATGGTAGATGCCCTCTCCGGCAGAGCTCTAGAACAGGCCCCAAGATGGGATCTCGCGGATAAAGAAAGTTGCGGCGGTGGAATTAGGTTTTTGGCTCCGTATTTGATCTGACGGGGGTACGTAGGTATATATAGGAGGAAGGAGTACGTCGGTGGAGCAACAGGGGGCCCACGAGGCAGGGGGCGTGCCCAGGGGGCGCGCCCTCCACCCTCGTGACCGCCTATAGCACTTCTTGGAGTAGGGTCCAAGTCTCTTGGATCATGTTCGGTGAGAAAATCACGTTCCCGAAGGTTTCATTCCGTTTGGACTCTGTTTGATATTCTGTTTCTTCAAAATACTGCAATAGGCAAAAAACAGCAATTCTGGGCTGGGCCTCCGGTTAATATGTTAGTCCCAAAAATAATATAAAAGTGGAAAATAAAGCCCAATATAGTCCAAAACAGTAGATAAAGTAGCATGGAGCAATAAAAAATTATAGATACGTTGGAGACGTATCAAGCATCCCCAAGCTTAGTTCCTGCTCGTCCTCGAGTAGGTAAATGATAAAAAAGAATTTTTGATGCGGAGTGATACTTTGGCATAATTTCAATGTGAATCTTCTTAATTGTGGCACGAATATTCAGATCCAAAGATTCAAGACAGAAGTTCATATTAACATAAAGGTAATAATACTTCAAGCATATAAATTAAAGCAATCATGTCTTCTCAAAATAGCATGGTTAAAGAAAGTTATCCCTAGAAAATCATGTAGTCTGGCTATGCTCTATCTTCATCACACAAAGTATTTAATCATGCACAACCCCGATGACGAGCCAAGAAATTGTTTCATACTTTAGTAATCTCAAACTTTTTCAACTTTCACGCAATACATGAGCGTGAGCCATGGACATAGCACTATAGGTGGAATAGAATGGTGGTTGTGGAGAAGACAAAAAGGAGAAGATAGTCTCACATCAACTAGGCGTATGAACGGGATATGGAGATGCCCATCAATAGATATCAATGTGAGTGAGTAGGGATTGCCATGCAACGGATGCACTATAGCTATAAGTATATGAAAGCTCAACCAAAGAAACTAAGTGGGTGTGCATCCAACTTGCTTGCTCACGAAGACCTAGGGCACTTTTGAGGAAGCCCAACATTGGAATATACAAGCCAAGTTCTATAAAGAAAATTTTCCACTAGTATATGAAAGTGACAATATATGAGACTCGCTATCATGAAGATCATGGTGCTACTTTGAAGCACAAGTGTGGAAAAAGGATAGTAGCATTGTCCCTTCTCTCTTTTTATCTCATATTTTTTTATTTGGGCCTTTTCTCTTCTTTTTTTATGGCCACTCCTTTTTTTCGTCCGGAGTCTCATCCCGACTTATGGGGGAATCATAGTCTCCATCATCATTTCCTCACTAGGACAATGCTCTAATAATGATGATCATCACACTTTATTTTTTCTTACAACTCAACAATTACAACTCGATACTTAGAACAAAATATGACTCTATATGAACGCCTCCGGCAGTGTACCGGGATATGCAATGAATCAAGAGTGACATGTATGAAAGAATTATGAATGGTGGCTTTGCCACAAATACAATGTCAACTACATGTTCATGCAAAAAGCAATATGACAAAAGTAATGTGTGTCATATGAACGGAACGGTGGAATGTTGCATGGCAATATATCTCGGATTGTCTATGAGAATGCCATGATAGGTAGGTATGGTGGCTGTTTTGAGGAAGGTATATGGTGGGTGTATGATATCGGCAAAAAGTGGGCGGTATTAGATAGGCTAGCAATGGCGGAAGGGTGAGAGTGCGTATAATCCATGGACTCAACATTAATCAAAAGAACTCATGCACTTATTGCAAAAATTTAGAAGTCATCAAAAACCAAAGCACTAAACGCATACTCCTAGGGGGGATAGATTGGTAGGAAAAGACCATCGCTCATCCCCGACTGCCACTCATAAGGAAGACAATCAATAAATAAAATTGTGCTCCGACTTCATCACAAAGCGGTTCACCATACGTGCATGCTACCGGAATCACAAACTTCAACACAAGCATTCTTTAAATTCATAATCACCCCAACTAGCATTGCTTTGATATTATAACCTCCATATCTCAAAACAATTATCAAGCATCAAACTCATCTTAGTATTCAACGCACTCAAAAGAAAGTTTCACAAATCTTGAATACCAAGTATATTAACATTAAACAAATTACCATGCTATTAACGACTCTCAAAATAATCTAAGTGAAGCATGAGAGATTAATAGTTTCTTTAAAACAAATCCACCACCGTGCTCTAAAAGATCTAAGTGAAGCACTAGAGCAAAAATTATTACGCTCAAAAAGGTTTAAGTGAAGCACTATGAGCAAAACTATCAAGCTCAAAAGATATAAGTGAAGCACATAGAGTATTCTAGCAAATTCTAAATCATGTATGGCTCTCTCAAAAGGTGTGTATAGCAAGGATGATTGTGGTAAACTAACAAGCAAAGACACAAATAATACAAGATTCTCCAAGCAAAACACATGACATGTGGTGAATAAAAATATAGCTCCAAGTAAATTACCGATGGAAGTAGACGAAAGAGGGGATGCCTTCCGGGGCATCCCCAAGCTTTGACTTTTTGGTGTCCTTGGATTATCTTGGGGGTGACATGGGAATCCCCAAGCTTAGGCTCTTGCCACTCTTTTTTCCATAATCCATCAAAATAATTCACTCAAAACTTGAAAACTTCACAACACAAAACTCAATAGAAATCTCGTGAGCTCCGTTAGTGAAAAAAAACAAAAGACTACTTTAAGGTACTGTAATGAACTCATTATTTATTTATATTGGTGTTAAACCTACTGTATTCCAACTTCCTTATGGTTTATAAACTAATTTATTAGCCATAGATGCATTGAAATAAGCAAACAACACGCGAAAAACAGAATCTGTCAGAAACAGAACAGTCTGTAGCAATCTGTAACTAACGCAAACTTCTGGAACTCTAAAAATTCTACCAAAATAGGAAGTACTGGAAAATTTGTTTATTGATCAGCAGCAAAAAGAATCAATGCAAAATCACGTTTCTGTGATTTATTGAATTGTTTCTTGTGAGAGCAAAGTTTCTGTTTTTCAGCAGAATCAAATAAACTATCATCATAGCTTATCCTATAGGTTCTACTTGGCACAAACACTAATTAAAAGATAAATACACATCTAAACAAAAATTAGATGGATTATTTATTCCTAAACAGAAGCAAAAACAAAAGAGAACACAAAAAAAATTGGGTTGCCTCCCAACAAGCGCTATCGTTTAACGCCCTTAGGTAGGCATAAAAGCAAGGATATATCTAAGTTTTGCCATCTTTGGTAGGCAATCCATAAGTGGCTCTCATGATAGATTCATATGGTAATTTTATTTTCTTTCTATGGAAGTGTTCCATACCCTTTCTCAAGGGAAATTGGAATCTAATATTCCCTTCCTTCATATCAATAATCGCACCAATCGTTCTAAGGAAAGGTCTACCAAGAATAATAGGACATGAAGGATTGCAATCTATATCAAGAACGATAAAATCTACGGGCACATAATTCCTATTTGCAACAATAAGAACATAATTAATTCTTCCCATAGGCTTTTTAATAGTAGAATCCGTAAGATGCAAGTTTAGAGAGCAATCTTCAAAGTCACGGAAATCTAGCAAATCACACAAAGTTTTGGGAATAGTGGAGACACTAGCACCCAAATCACACAAAGCATGAAACTCATAATCTTTAATTTAAATTTTGATAGTAGGTTCCCACTCATCATAGAGTTTTCTAGGGATAGAAACTTTCAACTCAAGTTTTTCTTCATAAGATTGCATAAAAGCATCAACAATGTGTTCGGTAAAGGCCTTATTTTGACTATAAGCATGAGGAGAATCTAGCACTGATTGCAACAAAGAAATACAACCAATCAAAGAGAAATTTTCATAATTAAATTCCTTGAGATCCAAAATAGTGGGTTTAGCAACATCAAGATTTTTATTTCTTTCAATCCCACTTTCATCAATTTCATCATCAAGATCTACAAACTCCGAATTCTTAGAATGCCTTCTAGGTAAAGGAAGATCATATTCAGTTTCATCAAAATTCATATTGCAAAACAAAGATTTAAAAGGGGACACATCAATAACTTTTAGATCTTCATCTTGATTTTCATAGGAATCGGAAGAACACGCTTTAATAAAGGCATCTTTGGAAGCACGCATCCTAGCGGTTCTTTCCTTGCACTCATCAATGGAAATTCTCATAGCTTTGAGAGACTTATTGATATCATGCTTAGGAGGAATAGATCTAAGCTTTAAAGAATCAATTTCAAGAGAAATTCTATCAACGTTCCTAGCCAAATCATCAACTTTAAGCAATTTCTCTTCGAGCAAAGCATTAAAATTCTTTTAAGAATTCATAAACTCTTTAATGCTACTCTCAAATTCAGAGGGCATATTATTAAAATTTCCATAAGAGTTGTTGTAGGAATTTCCATAATTATTAGAAGGATTGCTAGGATAAGGCCTAGGATTAAAATTCCCTCTATACGCATTATTTCCAAAACTATTCCTACCAACAAAATTCACATCCATAGATTCATTATTATTCTCAATCAAAGTAGATAAAGGCATATCATTGGGATCAAGAGAAGTATTTTTAGTAGCAAACATCTTCATAAGTTCATCCATCTTTTCACTCAAAACATTGATTCCTTCTATAGCATGCACCTTTTTACTAGAAGATCTTTTGGTATGCCATTGATAATAATTAGCCATGATATTTTCAAGCAATTTTGTAGCATCTCCTAACGTAATTTCCATAAACGTGCCTCCCGCGGCCGAATCTAAAAGATTTCTAGAAGCAAAATTTAATCCGGCATAAAAAATTTGTATGATCATCCGTAAATTCAAACCATGAGTAGGGCAATTGTGAAGCATCAATTTCATTGTTTCCCAAGATTGGGCAACATGCTCATGATCAAGTGGTTTAAAATTCATAATATCATTCCTAAGAGTGATGATCTTAGCGGGAGGAAAATACTTAGAGATAAAAGCATCTTTGCACTTGTTCCAAGAATCAATACTATTTTTAGGCAAAGACAAAAACCAAAATTTAGCACGATCACTAAGTGAAAACGGAAATAACTTTAATTTGACAATATTGTTATCCATATCTTTCTTCTTTTGCATATCACACAAATCAATAAAATTGTTTAGATGAGTAGCGGCATCTTCACAAGGAAGGCTGGCAAATTGATCTTTCATAACAAGATTCAGCAAAGCGGTATTGATTTCACAAGACTCATCATTACTAATAGGAGCAATCGGAGTACTAAGGAAATCATTATTATTGGTATTCAAGAAATCACACAATTTGGTATTATCTTGCACCATGGCAACAAGTAATCCAACACACAAGCAAAGGCAAACGAGAAAAAGGCGAAAGAGAAAGAGAGGAGGAGATTGGGAAAGACAGGGCGAATAAAACGGCAAGGGTGAAGTGGGGGAGAGGAAAACGAGAGGCAAATAATGTAATGCGAGAGATAGGGATTGTGATGGGTACTTGGTATGGTTGACTTTTGCGCAAACTCCCCGGCAACGGCGCCGGAAATTCTTCTTGCTACCTCTTGAGCACTGCGTTGGATTTCCCCGAAGAGGAGAGGATGATGCAGTAAAGTAGCGTAAGTATTTCCCTCAGTTTTTGAGAACCAAGGTATCAATCCAGTAGGAGATCATGCACGAGTCCCTCGTACCTACACAAAACGATAACTACTCGCAAACAACACGATTACGGGTTGTCAATCCCTTCACGTTCACTTACGAGGGTGAGATCTAATAGAGATGATAAATAATATTTTTGGTATTTTTGATATAGAGATGCAAAGTAAAAAGTAAAAGGCAAAGTAAAAACAAAGCAAGTAATAAAGTAATGGAGATTGATATGATGAGAATAGACCCGGGGGCCATAGGTTTCACTAGTGGCTTCTCTCAAGAGCACAAGTATTCTATGGTGGGTGAACAAATTACTTTTGAGCAATTGGTAGAAAAGCGAATAATTATGAGATTATCTAGGTATGATCATGTATATAGGCATCACATCCGAGACAAGTAGATCGAAACGATTATGCATCTACTACTATTACTCCACTCATTGACCGCTATCCAGCCTGCATCTAGAGTATTAATTTAAAAACAGAGTAACACCTTAAGCAAGATGACATGATGTAGAGGGATAAATTCATGCAATATGATAAAAAAACATCTTGTTATCCTTGATGGCAACAGTACAATACGTGCCTTGCAACCCTTTCTGTCACTGGGTAAGGATACCGCAAGATTGAACCCAAAGCTAAACACTTCTCCCATTGCAAGAACTACCAATCTAGTTGGCCAAACCAAACGGATAATTCGAAGAGACTTGCAAAGATAACTCAATCATAAATAAAAGAATTCAGAGAAGAATAAAATATTATTCATAGATAAGCTGGATCAGAAACCCACAATTCATCGGTCTCAACAAACACACCGCAAAAAGAAGATTACATTGAATAGATCTCCACAACAGAGGGGGAGAACATTGTATAGAGATCCAAAAAGAGAGAAGAAGCCATCTAGCTACTAGCTGTGGACCTGAAGGTCTGAAGTAAACTACTCACACTTCATTGGAGAGGCTATGGTGTTGATGTAGAAGCCCTCCATGGTAGATGCCCTCTCCGGCGGAGCTCCGGAACAGGCTCCAAGATGGGATCTCGCGGATCCAGAAAGTTGCGGCGGTGGAATTAGGTTTTTGGCTCTGTATTTGATCTGACGGGGGTACGTAGGTATATATAGGAGGAAGGAGTACGTCGGGGAGCAACAGGGGGCCCACGAGGCAGGGGGCGCGCCCAGGGGGGCGCGCCCTCCACCCTCGTGACCGCCTCTGGCACTTCTTGGAGTAGGGTCCAAGTCTCCTGGATCACGTTCGGTGAGAAAATAACGTTCCCGAAGGTTTCATACCGTTTGGACTCTATTTGATATTTTGGTTCTTCGAAATACTGAAATAGGCAAAAACAACAATTCTGGGTTGGGCCTCCGGTTAATAGGTTAGTCCCAAAAATAATATAAAACTAGAAAATAAAGCCCAATATAGTCCAAAACAGTAGATAAAGTAGCATGGAGCAATCAAAAATTATAGATACGTTGGAGACGTATCAGGAACCTAATCAGCTAGCGGGAGTCCTGAGGGATGTAATTCAGCACCATCTCAACGTGTGTCCCAACGTGCGCCCTGTGAAGCAGAAGGCACGGCGGCAGTCCACAGAGAAGCAGGCCTTCATCATCCAAGAAACCCACAAGTTAGAAGCAGCAGGGGTCATCCGCGAGGTTCGCTACACAGATTGGCTGGCCAACCTGGTCGTCGTGCCAAAGAAGGGGGGAAAGGAACGCATGTGTGTCGACTTCACCAACCTCAACAAAGCCTGCCCGCAGGATCCATTCCCACTTCCTCGCATCGACCAGATCGTTGACTCCACCACCGAGTGTGACCTACTGTGCTTCCTGGATGCCTTCTTAGGCTATCATCAGATCAAAATGGCGGTGGAGGACGTGGAGAAGACAGCCTTCCTAACCCCATGTGGAGTATACTGCTACACCTGCATGCCGTTCGGGTTGCGCAATGCAGGCGCAACCTTCCAGCGGTTGATGCACATCGCTCTGGAGCGACAGCTAGGGAGGAACGCTGAAGCTTACGTGGATGACATTGTGGTAAAGTCTCGGGAGGCGAAGACCCTGATACAGGACCTGGAGGAAACCTTCACGAGCCTCAGCGAAGAGGACCTGCGGCTCAACCCAGAGAAGTGTGTATTTGGAGTCCCCTCGGGCAAGCTCCTAGGCTTCCTCGTATCGCATAGAGGCATTGAGGCTAACCCAGAGAAGGTCAAAGCAGTCGAGGACATGAGTCCGCCAAAGACCCTCAGGGAAATGCAAAAGCTCACCGAGCACGTAAACCGCATTAGGGCGTTTCATCTCCAAGCTGGGAGAGTGGGCGCTGCCGTTCTTCAAGCTGATGAAGAGGAAAGGCCCCTTCGAATGGACTGAAGAGGTCGACAAAGCATTCCAAGACCTCAAGAGGTACTGAGGGAGTCCTGGATTAGGGGGTGTCCGGATGGCCGGACTATGACCTTCGGCCGGACTCCTGGACTATGAAGATACAAGATTGAAGACTACGTCCCGTGTCCGGATGGGACTTTCCTTGGCGGGGAAGGCAAGCTTCGCGATACAATATGAAGATCTCCTCCCATTGTAATCGACTCTGTGTAACCCTAGCCCTCTCCGGTGTCTATATAAACCAGAGAGTTTTAGTCCATAGGACGAACACCAATCATACCATAGGCTAGATTCTAGGGTTTAGCCACTCCGATCTCGTGGTAGATCTACTCTTCTACTACCCATATCTTCAATATTAATCAAGCAGGAGTAGGGTTTTACCTCCATCGAGAGGGCCCGAACCTGGGTAAAAACATCGTGTCCCTTGTCTCCTGTTACCATCCGCCTAGACACACAGTTCGGGACCCCCTACCCGAGATCCGCCGGTTTTGACACCGACATTGGTGCTTTCATTGAGAGTTCCTCTGTGTCGTCGCCTTTTAGGCCCGATGGCTTCTTTGATCGTCAACCGCGACGCGGTCCAGGATGAGACTTTTCTCCCCGGACCGATCTTTGTATTCGGCGGCTCCGCACTGCGGGCTGACTCGTTCGGCCATCTAGAGCAGATCGAGAGCTACCCCCCTGGCCGTTAGGTCAGGTTTGGAAGCTTGAACTACACGGTCGACATCCGCGCGGACTTGATCTTCGACGGATCCGAGCCACAACCGGGCGCGCCGCACTATCATGATGGGCATGATTTAGCTCTGTCATGGGACAACGCCTAGAGCGTTGCTCTGGTGCCCGCACCGACCATTAGCTCGGAGCCCACTATGCCAGTCAGGGACGGACGGTTATACGCCACCCGGAAACTGCAATCTCTACGGCGATAGAGCCGGATACCAGCCTAGTCCCTCGTAAGGCCCGTGACTCCGAGGTGCCAGACTCCGTAAATCCCGCACCTCTCCCGGTTAAGCCTGATTGGGCTCCGGTCATGGAGTTCACCGCCACGGATGTCTTTCAGCACTCACCTTTCGGCAACATCCTGAATTCGTTAAAGTCTCTCTCTTTGTCAGGAGAGCCCTGGCCGGACTACGGCCAACACGGTTGGGACGCGGACGACGAAGAAATTTGTAGCCCACCCACCACCCACTCTGTAGCCACTGTCGACCATTTAACCTACATGCTCGACTTCGACTCTGAAGACATTGATGGCATGGACGCTGATAAAGGAGACGATCAAGAACCAGCACCTATAGGGCTCCGGAAAAACACCTCATCATACGATGTATATATGGCGGGCACACACAACAAAAGCGACTACGAGGACCAAAAGGATGCGGCCAGAGATCGCTCCCCCGAGAAACAGTCAAAGCGGCGGCGTAAGCGCAAGGCCAAGCCCCACCTCGACAAAAACCCAGCCATAGAGCAGGGCGACTCAATGGACGATGAACATGCCGTCGAGCATCCGTCCAAGCAGGGCAGACAATCCAAACAACCAATCCCCGGGAAGGATAATAGCCCGGACGACCTCACACCAGACAAATTGCTGGAACATCAGAACCTCCACCAAAGGCTTGTCCCCACTGCACGTAGCCTGAAAAAACAGAAGCGAAGGCTCAAGACAGCGGAGGTTGCACTCAGGATCAGATGGGCAAGTTACTCAATACCGCACACAAGTACGGCAGTAGTCGCCACAAAAAGAGCTATCCGAAGCGAAAACTACTACCGGAATTTGACGAAGAGGCCATAAAGCCCCCACAGTCAAAAAATAAGGACGCCACAAGGTCGGATAGACGACCCTACGATCAATCTCACGCGTCAAAGGACGCCGCACTCAATATAGCGCGCGATCCGTCCAAAAATCCGCATCAGAAAATTGGCCCTACCAGATCCATTTATAGGCCAAGAAAGCAAGCTCCAATGAGTGATGCAATGCAAAGAATACCCGAAAATCGCGGCACGCCTAAATACAGGGGCGCCGCACACCCCTTATGCTTTACTGATGAGGTGCTGGATCATGAATTCCCAGCCAGATTCAAGCCAGTGAACATAGAACCATAAGACGGAACAACAGACCCTGGAGTCTGGATCGAGGACTACATCCTCCACATACACATGGCCAGAGGAGACGACCTCCACGCCATAAAATACTTACCCCTTAAGCTCAAAGGGATAGCCCGGCATTGGCTTAAAAGCCTTCCCGAGAACACCATGGGAAGTTGGGCAGTGCTTGAGGATGCTTTCCGAGCAAATTTTCAAGGGACCTATGTCCGGCCCCCAGATGCAGACGATCTAAGCCATATAACTCAGCAGCCCGGAGAGTCAGCGAGGAAGCTCTGGAACAGATTCCTTATCAAAAAGAATCAGATAGTCGACTGTTCGGATGCAGAGGCCCTAGCAGCTTTCAAACATAGCATTCGAGACGAATGGCTCGTCAGACACCTCGGCCAAGAAAAGCCACGAACAATGGCCGCATTAACAAGCCTCATGACCCGCTTCTGTGCCAGAGAGGATAGCTGGCTGGCAAGAAGCACCACCAGCGACCCGAATATGTCTGAACTCAGAGATGGGAACGGGAAGCCACGCCGTAACAACGAACCGCGCCGGATAAAGGACAAAAGCCCGATGAGCACGGCAGTAAACGCCGGATTCAAAAGTCCTCGGCAAAATCAGAAAAATATGCCCCCCAAAGAAGATAGGGATGAGCTATCCAACCTCAACAAAACTTTGGACAAAATATGTCAAATCCACAGCACTCCGGGGAGACCTGCAAACCATACCCACCAAGATTGTTGGGTCTTTAAGAAGTCCGGCAAGCTCAACGCCAAACACAAGGGGCTCAACACACCAAGCGAAGATGACAATGCACCCCACGAGCAGATCACCGGAGAACAAAAGAAGTTCCCACAAGACGTCAAGACAGTAAATCTACTTCATGCGGCAAAGAAGAATAGAATGGCACCTACTACGACACGCGCCGTACAGCCAGCCCCGGAGGAGCAACCCCACTGGTCGTTACAACAAATCACCTTTGATCATCTGGATTACTCTAGAGGAGACCAGAACGAAGGCTGGACCGCCTTGGTCTTAAATCCAACCATTAACGGACTCCAATTTACGAACGTCCTTATGGACGGCGGCAGCGACTTGAACCTGTTATATCAGGACACAGTCCGCAAACTCGGGGTAAACCCAGTCGCAATCCACCTCGGCAACACTTCCTTTCAAGGAGTAACGCAAGGTTCGGATACCCTAAGTATGGGTTCCCTTATGTTAGAAGTCACGTTCGGATCACCCGACAACTTCCGAAGCGAAAAGCTAACATTCCACATCGCCCCATTCGTAAGTCGCTACCAAGCGCTACTGGGACGTGAAGCTTTTGCCCGCTTTAACGCAATACCGCACTACGCATCCCTTACACTTAAAAAGCCCGGTCCAGAGGGCATCATCTCATTACAAGGGAACATAAATTGACCCCCAAAGTACGGGCAGGGGTGCGGTTGCCTAGGCAGCTGCCCACAAATCCAGCCCTACTATCCCGGACATGCCTCGACGAGTCCGGCGTCAACATGCTTAAATTACCGCATACCCTAGAGCAAGGGGATCCGTGTGCTCACGCCCGGAGACAATACGGCCCAACTCTTGCTCCAACTATATTTTGTTTATTTCGATATAGATTTCTCGCACGCTTATTTTTTTTACCAAGTTCCTCTCTTTCGCAGATGAGCATCGTGCTACGCCCGTCCAGGATACGGCACGATGGAGACACAGGCGCAGACGTGCAGTAGGGACCCGTTCCAAGGATTCTCTTCAGATTAAGACCCTGCGTAAACCTTTTTTACTGTCTCTTGTTGATAACATCCCCCGGTTTTCTCTATAGCCGAGGAGGAGGCTGGCGTCTTGGCATGTGGCCACGTCAGAATTTTTTTGCACGTACCTGGACACTAGGGGCTTTTTTACCAAGGGCTCTATTTCGGCCCGTCTTCATAAAGACCGAACACCTTAGGGAGTGTTCGGCGTCGTGAGTTTGGCCCTATATGTACCAGCTCCGAATCATGTCTTTGGTCAAATGTTGGGTTTGACCGGCTCCTGTGTTTTGTTGCCTTACATTTCGTTATATCGGCTAACGCGGCACCCGGAGAACTACTGCGATTGTGCCCCGGTTCGGCCGGGTGAGCACGTCAGTAGAGAAAGCCGAAAACTGACTGTCATGATATAGCGAGAGACTGGTCAACCACTCGATGACTTTCGGAATCCTTAGGATTCCCCCGCATTAACGAAGGGCCGCTTCCCGGTCAGGCACACTCGTGCCCTGAATTCGGGCGAGCACGGTGCCCCTAGGGGCTATTCAGTAGTCCCACTGTCAAACTCCTATGGCTAAGTGAAAGTGATAAAGCATTATAGTCCGGTTGCCTAGTTCGCCGCGCTACCACCTCCTTTTATAGGACCAAGACGTTGGATTAAGTGCGAACAGACGCCTTTTTGCAAACACCCCCGCATTCTATGCGTGGGGGCTGAAGCCAACGACTGCCATCTTTCAGTTTACATACAAATATATACATTAAACGGCCGCACAGGAGGTATCATGATTCTTGCAAGCACAAGTATAAAAAAGCTTTCTTCATAAAAACACAATTCGTCTTACAAATAGTATAAGCTATTCGAACACAGCATCCTTCGAGCACTGCGACTCTATTATACGAGCGCCGGGAAGAACTTCCTCAAAATAGTGCTTGGGAGGTACTCGGCTTTCGTCCGAATCTTGGGACGCAACAATACTGACCTTCATATCTGCCCAGTATGTCTTGACACGGGCAAGAGCCATCTGTGCGCCCTCTATGCATGCCAACCTCTTCATTGCATCAGCATGCGGCACCGAACCAAGAAATTGCTGCACCAAGCCAAAATAGCTCTTCGGCTCTGGCTCCTTCGGCCACAGACGACTCGCGACAAATTTCATGGCGAGACCGAATAATCTGTTCAATTCCGCCCAGGCGGCTAAACGGTCGGAGACTGACAGCGGGCGCTCTGGATTGTGGTACTGCGACCAAAAAAGCTCTTCCAATTTATAGTCACCTCGGCTGCAGAAGTGTTCGGTCGCGTCCTCCGCACTTGCGGCCAAATCCAGATAAGCGTTGTCCGAACTCCACTGCCGGTCTAATGGAGCATACTTAGGGTCTCCGAACTTCATCCGCAGCATATAAGGCTTTCCAGTCGTGATATCTCCGGCCTGACGCAGCTCCTCCTTCATCACTCTCATAGCAGAGCGAGTATCCTTGGCTTCGGCCGTGATCCTTTCAAGATCTTTCTGAGCCGCCCTATCTTCTTGCTCAAGCAATCTACAGCGGTCGGTAGCATCCCTCAATTCTATGGCCATCTCGGCCATTTCCTTCTTGCTCTGGCAGTGAGCAGCCTGTTCGGCTTTTAGCTCTTCAGCCGCTTTAACGACAGCCACATCACTTTTTCTTGCTTGCTCCCTGGCTCGGGCAAGTTCCGCCCGAAGGCTCTCCACGGTAGCAGCACCATCTACATCAAGTATATATATATAAGGCCCGAGCATCAAGCTCCTATTACTGGGTGTCTTTTGAACATACCTTGAGCCTCGTCTAGCCGCTTATTTACAAGCGCGATGTCGGCATCGGCCACGTCAAGTTGCCGCTTTAGTTCGGCAGATTCACCAGTCCGGCTAGCCACCGAGCGCCTCACCACCTTCATGGAATAAGCAACATATTATACCTGGGATTATGATCCTCTGTGCACCGTCATTCATGATGACACACAGAGTCTCAGGGGCTACCATTCATACAGGGCACATTTAATATGCGGCTCTACCAAAAGGTACACCTTTTTACATACCTTAAAGCCTGTTAGTAAACTCCTGGCAGCTTCGTACAATCCGCTTTCTGCGGATGAAATCCTTCCAATCATCATATTCATCAACATACGGTGTTCTTCTGATATGGACGCCCTACCAAGCAGATCCTTCAGCACCTCCGCCGGCACGCAAGAGGGTGCCGGACTAGTCTGACGACCTTTCCCATGGTCCGGACTTGAAAAAGCCCTCCGGGACGATACCTCAGGGTCGCCAGCCTCGTAGGACGGGGGAGCAAGGGGAGGCGTTTCGCTCTCTATCATCTCTGGACAAAGATCCCCTGAAGATGAGCTCTGCTGAGAAGGGTTGAGATCCGAACTGCAAGATAATGCTTCGGTTATTTTCCTCAGGAATAAAACATGAATGTGATTCATTATGGAACCCCTCCCTTCACTTACGCCTCGGGGGAGAGTGGGTCCCCTTTAGGGGGCGATTCGGGTGAAGCGTCCACCGGTGCCGAACCCTCTGACGAAGATTTCTTTCCCCATTTTGAGGTTATCACCTCTGGGTCTTCAGGGGCAGTCCTTTTCTTTCCCTGGTCGAGAAAATTTTCGATTCTTCCCTTCTTGACGGCCTCCTTCGTGGAGGCGGTAGCTCCTTGGTCCCCCCTTTTTCCTCCGCCAACGGCGCAGCCTCCAGCATCCTGGTCAGCATAGGATTCGGCATGGTCTCGGGCAAGGGGGCTGGACACCTGATAAGCTTAGCCTGTTCAAAGGGCAACTCTGCTAAAGGGTAGATTTGATAAAAATATGGATGGTATGTGCAGATATGGAGCTACTTACTTTAGCATCTGGGCGGTTGCAGCTCAGACCAGCATCCTCGGACAGATCCGGACACCTTGCTTGTGATCCGAAGAACAATTTGTACATCTCCATGGGCGTCATTCCCATGAAATGTTGTAGGACCCGTCGTCCCTCAGGATTGAATTCCCATAGGCGGAGAGGTCGACGTTTGCAGGGCAGTGTGCGGCGAATCACCATGACTTGCGCCACCACGGTCAGATTGATATCTCTTTCTAGGAGATCTCGAATATGACCCTGCAGCAAGGGCACGTCTTTCGACGGCCCCCAGATAAGTTCTTCATTAACCCATGATGCCAGCCGTGGTGGAGGACCCGAGCGAAAAGTAGGCGGTGCCACCCATGTGGTGCCTCTAGGGGCTGTGATGTAAAACCAGTCCTGTTGCCATAAGCCGAGCTCCTCTTGAAAAGAGCCTTCGGGCCATGGAGCGTCGGCCATCTTGCTTATTATAGCTCCTCCGCACTCAGCGTGCTGCCCCTCGATCATCTTCGCTTTCACCTTGAAGATTTTTAGCCACAATCCAAAGTGAGGAGTGATATGAAGGAAGGCCTCACACACGACAATGAATGATGAGATTTGGAGGATGGACTCCGGAGCTAAGTCGTGGAACTCCAGCCCGTAATAAAACATGAGCCCCCTCACGAAGGGATCAATCGGGAAGCTTAGCCCCCGAAGGAAGTGAGATGCGAACACCACGCTCTCACTGGGCTGGGGAGTGGGAATGGCCTGCCCTTGAGCAGGCAGCCTATGCGAGATTTCACCGGTTAGATACCTGGCATCTCTCAGCTTTCGCACATCTTCTTTCGTAACAGAGGAAGGCATCCACTGGCCTTCAAGGTCAGAGCCAGACATCGTCGAAGGTCTGAAGCGCCTAAAACTAGAGCTTTGGGTGTTGGAACTCGAAGCAGGGGCGGATTCGATTGGATTGAAAAGGAGGGAGCCGAGCCTTGGTCCCTTTATAAAGGAGTTGAATACCAAGAGCCCTCCCCGTAACCGTTTGAGACTCGCTTTCAATTAGGGAGTCATACCAAAGGCACGGTTGGGTTACCCACACCCGTATTGATGAGAATCCTGGAATAAGGGGACACGATCTCTACTTTGACAAGATGTGCCAAGGAAACCGCCTCGCTAAATGCACTGAGGTGGAACAATAAAATAAATAAAGAGCCTGGCTGTGGCATGATGTCACGCCACGGAATACGTCAGCAGATCCGATTGATACAAATATTATTCTCTCTACAAAGGAGTGTGGAACTTATTTTGCAGAGCCGGACACCACCCTGGTGTTCAACATCTTCTATGAAATATTCGGAGGAGGAACCCGCCTTGCAATGCTGAAGACAACTTGCACGCCGGACTTGTCGTCATTGAAGCCTGGTTCAGGGGCTACTGAGGGAGTCCTGGATTAGGGGGTGTCCGGATGGCCGGACTATGACCTTCGGCCGTACTCCTGGACTATGAAGAAACAAGATTGAAGACTCCGTCCCGTGTATGGATGGGACTTTCCTTGGCGGGGAAGTCAAGCTTGGCGATACGATATGAAGATCTCCTCCCATTGTAACCGACTCTGTGTAACCCTAGCCCTCTCCGGTGTCTATATAAACCGGAGAGTTTTAGTCCATAGGACCAACAACAATCATACCATAGGCTAGACTCTAGGGTTTAGCCACTCCGATCTCGTGGTAGATCTACTCTTGTACTACCCATATCATCAATATTAATCAAGCAGGAGTAGGGTTTTACCTCCATCGAGAGGGCCCGAACCTGGGTAAAAACATCGTGTCCCTTGTCACATGTTACCATCCGCATAGACACACAGTTCGGGACCCCCTACCCGAGATCCGCCGGTTTCGACACCGACAGGTACCTAACCAGCCCCCCGGTGATGGTGGCCCCTCGCCCTCAGGAGCCTATGGTGCTCTACCTTGCAGCCACCCCTTATTTCGCCAGCGCAGCCCTGGTAGCAGTCCGGAAGGAGCATCAGGCCTCGGCCGCCGTCGCTCCCCCAGCCGAGGCAGAGCAGGGCACGGAAGGCCTCGCAGAGGCCACGACCGCAGCAGAGAAAGATCAGCCCCACCAAGAGAGCGCACCAGGAGCAGAGGAGGCTCCTTCAGGCGACCAGGGCCTGAGAGCCGCGCCGCCCCAGGAGGCGCCCCAGCCTCCAGAGGACGCGGGCTGCACCGGCACCCTCAATCTCGTCGAGCATCTGGTTTACTTCGTCAGTATGGTGTTGCGGGACGCAAGGGCGCGGTACCAAATGCCTCAGAAGCTACTCCTTGCACTGTTGGTAGCCTCGCACAAGCTGCGGCACTACTTTCAGGGCCATCCCATTATGGTCGTCTCAGCCTATCCCCTGGAGAGGGTGCTCAGGAGCCCCAATTCAGCGGTGAGGGTTGCCAAATGGAACATCGAACTGCAAGCATTCCAGCTAGAATTCAGCACTACCAGGGTCATTAAGGGGGCTGCGCTCGCGGATTTCATGGCGGAATGGATAGAGGCGCCCAGGCTCAAACTGGGCAAGGACCCGTCACTCTCCCCGGGGAGTGAAGCGCCGGATGGTTGGGTGATGTACTTCGACGGAGCATTCGCGCGGCAGGGCGCAGGGGCTGGCGTAGTGCTCATATCCCCCACTCAAGACAAGCTTTAGTATGATGTGCAGCTCTGTTTCCAGCATGGGGAGAAGGTCTCCAACAACATAGCAGAATATGAGGGAGTGATAGCGGGCTTGAGGGCAGCCATCGCCTTGGGAGTAAAACGAATCACCATCAAAGGTGACTCGCAACTCCTCGTCAATTTCTCCAACAAAGTGTACGAGCCAAAGGATGAGCATATGGAAGCGTACCTCGCTGAGGTCCGCAAGATGGAGAAGCAGTTTTAGGGGCTGGAGTTGTAGCATGTGCCTCGCGGTACCAATCAGGAGGCTGACGACATCGCCAAGAGAGCATCCAGGCGGCTACCTCAGGAGCCGGGCGTGTTCGAGGAGCGGCTCTTCAAACCCTCGGCGACACCAATGTTGTCAAGCACGGCGCAGCCTAGGGAGGAACTCCCTCAGCCACCTGCCTCGGGAGCCCCGGCCTGCGGCCCGGCCTTGGGGGCACGCCTGCTTCTGGCGTTGGAGACTCGGGAAGAATGTTGGATGGCAGAATTCAAGGCCTACTTGACGCAAGGGACTATGCCGGAGAAGGAGGAGGACGTGGAACGCATAGGACGGCAGGCCACGGCCTACAGCATCAAGGATGGGAGCTCTACCGAAGGCGGCCGAACGATGTGTCCCTGCGTTGCATTCCTAGAGAGCAAGGGAAGGAGCTGCTGGCAGACATACACGGCGGAGACTGTGGGCACCACTCATCCTCGCGCACCCTCGTTGGCAAGGCATTTCGCAGCGGGTTCTACTGGCCCACAGCGCTCAACGACGCTATTGAGCTAGTGAAGGCTTGTGAGGCCTACCAGTTCCACGCCAAGCAGATCCACCAGCCGGCGGGGGGACTGCAGACCATGCCCCTCTCATGGCCATTTGCAGTTTGGGGGCTCGACATTCTGGGCCCATTCCCTCGGGCGCTAGGGGGCTACTGCTACCTCTACGTCGCCGTGGCAAGTTCACCAAGTGGGCCGAAGTAGAAGCCGTTCGCACCATACCCGCGGGCTCAGCAGTCAAGTTCATCAAGGGCCTCGTGAGCCGATTTGGGGTGCCTAACCGCATTATCACCGACAACGGTTCGTAGTTCACCAGCAATCTTTTCAAAACATACTGCGCTAACCTCGGAACACAGGTATGCTACGCCTCGGTGGTGCACCCCCGGAGCAACGGCCAGGCTGAACGAGCCAAAACGGAGGTCCTGAGGGGCCTCAAAATCAGAACCTTCAAGAAGAAGCTAGAAGCCTGCGGCAGGGGCTGGTACGATGAGCTCCAATCCGTGTTGTGGTCCATCCACACGACCGCAACCAAGTCGACTGGCAAAACCCCGTTCTTTCTGGTTTATGGAGCTAAAGCCGTTCTCCCTCACGAGGTCAGGCGTCATTCCGCACGGGTCCTGGCGTTCGACGAGGCGCAGCAGGACGCCATGCGGGGGACGGATCTCGTGTTGGGGAGGAGTGTCACCGAGAAGCCGCGCTCCGAGCAGCAAGGTACCAACAAGCACTGTGGCGATACCACTGCTGCAACATCCGCCCCAGGACTCTTGAGGTAGGAGACCTCATGCTCAGACGGGTTCTCTCCAGGGAGGGGCTGCATAAGCTCTCTCCCATGTGGGAGGGCCCGTTCAAGATTGTTCATGTTTCCAGGCCCGGCTCCGCGTGCTTGGAGACCTAGGATGGGGTGCCTGTCCAGAACGCGTGGAACATTCAACACCTCCGAAGATTTTACCCCTGAAAAAGGCCCGATGCTTGTGAAGAAGGCGAATGCCTGTGAAGTTGCCGCATTTTCGAAAAGGCCAGGTGCCTGTGAAGAAGGCGAATGCCTGTGAAGTTGTCGCGTTTTGGAAAAGGCCCGGTGCCTGTGAAGTTGCCACGTTTTGGAAAAGGCCCGGTGCCTATGAAGAAGGTGAATGCCTGTGAAGTTGCCGCATTTTGGAAAAGGCTCGGTGCCTATGAAGAAGGCGAATGCCTGTGAAGTTGACACGTTTTGGAAAAG
>NC_057798.1:621690334-621696134 GCF_018294505.1 Triticum aestivum
GAATGCCTGTGAAGTTGCCATGTTTTGGAAAAGGCCCGGTGCGTGTGAAGAAGGCGAATGCCTATGAAGTTGTCGTGTTTTGGAAAAGGCCCGGTGCCTGTGAAGAAGGCGAATGTCTGTGAAGTTGCCATGTTTTGGAAAAGGCCCGGTGCCTGTGAAGAAGGCGAATGCTTGTGAAGTTGCTGCGTTTGGGAAAAGGCCCGGAGCATATGAAGAAGGCAAAGGCTTGTGAAGCTCGCCGCCCGTGACACTCTCACGTAATAATGAGTGGGGCTGTACACGCCCCGTAGTCTCCGGAGTGCCGCCCTCGGGCCTCGGGGGCTCCCGCCCACGCCCAGTGGCAGCACTTAGCTCTACACTGGTGAGAAGACGTCGAAGACTAGATTAGGTACCGGACGCGCCTTCGTTCATTTGCTTTCCGCAGTTGGCTTGTCTGTTTCTATTTGAAGTTTTTACTGAAGCTATTACCGTTTCGAGCTCGCAACCTTCGTCCATTTCACTTGTTTGCTTCGTTTTCTCTCGCGCAATGTCTCACGAGGGAGGAACATGGGCACCCTCGTGAGTGTTTTCTACCCCGGTGATTTGGAACTTCCCTATCCGAGTCCGCTGCGGGAGCACCCCTCCCAGTCCGTGCCCCACGGGCATTGCGACACGATCACGGGACTTGGGTTGGTCATCCCCGCTACCAAGGCTAGAGACCATCCCTACTAACTAACCCCTGCAGGACACAAGGGGCACAACGAGGCCCTAGCCTCGGGAGGCGAGGACCGCAACGACCTTCCCCCCCCCCCACCCAAGCTAAGTAATTACCGCGCATAAACACGCGGAACGAGCACATAGCGCAGAAACGGTAGAAACGGCGCGCCAATTAAACAGCAACAGTTCAACACGCCCCCGTGGGGAACCAAACTACCTTCTTTTTTGTGTAGGAAAGAAAGAAAAGCAAAACGGGCACGACTTGCCCGGCATCAACTCTCGGCCAGGGCTCGTACTGCCTCCGGAGCTCAACTAGATTCTTTCTCCCGCTTCATCGAGGCACGATGACGGGCCGACCCGCTGCCCTCTCCCAGGCGAGCGCGCCAGTGAGGGGGGAAGTCGCGACCACCGCTGGAGGAGCTGTCGTCCGATGGGGAGTCACCAAAGCTTGGCGGGGCTTGGGCGCCGCTGCCCGCGCGCCCCCCACCACCTTCATTCTGGCCAATGCCGGGGCTGGGCGCACGGCCACGGTCATCGTCTTCGGGGCAGCATCTGGCGCGGCGGCCATCTTCCCCGAACACCCTCACGTAGAGGGTGGTATCACCGTAGAACTTAAAGTGCAGAGTGCACCGACGGCTCAGGCCGCGCGCGCGGGCAAACGTTTGCCAGCCGCGGGTCAAGGCCGCCTCCCAGACGGTGGAGACCTCTAGAGTAGCCCAAGAGGCCCTGCTGCAGCAACCATCTTCCTGAAGCCAAAGGCCGCCCGAGGCACCAGCCGGAAGTTCACCTACAAAGAAGCGGGGGAGCTGGAGCCAGGTGCAGGTCGGGTCCGCCGACCACACGACAAACTCCGGCAGCACCTCCGCCGAGCGGGAGTGCGGCCTGGGGGGTCACGCAACCCCAGCATACTTCTCGTCGGCAGCCGAGCGCCCTCTGCCGCGCAGAGGACTGCTTCCACGGCCACGGGAAGCCGCAACGGGGGTTGTAGGGTGCTTGTGAGGGCGGCCCCGGCCACGCTTGGCCGGACGAGAGCCAGGACCTTCCTGGCGAGCCTTCCCTTTCTCGGTGGCTGAGAACCTCTTCGGCGGGGCCATGGGGATGACGAACGACCAGGAAGAAGAAGGGGAGTAGCAGGAAGGGATGGACTGGAAGGGCTGGCGCCATTCTGTACATATAGTCGGGGGAGGCCAACCGCTGGCCTCCACGATCATAGGTAATCATGACCCGTTTTGCATGCAGGGACTTGTCAATTTGTGCAGTTGCCTAGGCGTCATGGGGAAGCAGGGACACCCATGTCCAATCAACCGCCACGCGGCGCCCAAGGCCGCAGGCTGTTGGGGCCCGCGGCGCTTCGGACTTGCCCCTTCGCTTCTCTACTAAGCCAAGTCCAGGTGCGCCTTGGGCCCGGGGGCTACTGTCGGCGTTCTGGGAACGGGGGTACCCAGACTTGCCTGCCTGCAGCCTGCGGCGTGGCTCAAGGAGTGGCCCAGTACGGCCCATCTTCATCGACTCAAGCTCAAGACCCTCGTGAGGGGCCAAGCCTCGCGAGGCGGACGACAGAAAGCTTCCTCAGGCACAGCGTCGTCAGGCTGGCTCGCGAGGAGGCGGAGAGATCAAGGCGGGGAACCTCATGAGGTGCCCATGACGCAAGCCATGACGGCCGAAGCCAGGCGGGCGCCAGCCTGCACAGAGTCCTTGTTTCCTCTTTGGTGCAAAGGGGGCAAGCGCTGGCAAGAGTATCAGGCAAAGGTAACCATTTCGGTGCAACAAGACCAAGACCAGCAGAAAGGCAGGATGGAGGTCATCATGGAGCCCAAGCTGGCATCACCGTCAGAGTCTTTGGCATGCGAGGACCGACTTTAGCGAGGATAAGTGTACTAGATGTTCCCCTTCAAAATGGCCAATTGTTGGAGCCCTTCCCGCTCAATATTTGGGAAGAGGACCAGGGCCTCGCTCTATAAATAGGGCTAGCCACCACGGTAGAAAGGATCATCTCATCTAGAGCCAACTGGTCCGGATTCAATCCTTCCCAAGAGGCATCACCTCCACAAGAACTCCTCCCCTCGTGAGGCAGTTCTTCCCTTATATTGTTCATCATCAGCCCCTGAGGCAATCCACCACACCACAAACTAGAGTAGGGTATTACACCACAATGGTGGCCCGAACTAGTATAAACCTCGTGTCCTTGTGTTCTTCTTCGTGTAGTTTTAGATCCTTGCGAGGCGACGAGGCGTGAGTAGGTAGGAGGTGTGATCTCCGCGCACACCCCAGAGTTCGAACCTTGAGGGTCTGCCGGAACCCGAAATCCGACAGCTACAGAGCTCCCACTCACTTTCTTGTAAATACAGGCTTCTCCAAAAGTCTGTATAAAACCATATGCCTTGATCACACTATCAAAATGTTTATTCCAACTCCGAGAGGCTTGCACCAGTCCATAAATGGATCGCTGGAGCTTGCACACTTTGTTAGCATCCTTTGGATCGACAAAACCTTCTGGTTGCATAATATACAACTCTTCTTCCAGAAATCCATTCAGGAATGCAGTTTTGACATCCATTTTCCAAATTTCATAATCATAAAATGCAGCAATTTCTAACATGATTCGGACAGACTTAAGCATCGCTACGGGCGAGAAAGTCTTGTCGTAGTCAACTCCTTGAACTTGTTGAAAACCTTTCACAACAAGTCGATCTTTGTAGATAGTAACATTACCATCAACGTCAGTTTTTTTCTTGAAGATCCATTTATTCTCCATGGCTTTCCGATCATCGGGCAAGTCAACCAAAGTCCACACTTTGTTCTCATACATGGATCCCATCTCAGATTTCATGGCCTCAAGCCATTTCGCGGAATCTGGGCTCATTATCGCTTCCTCATAGTTCGTACGTTCGTTATGGTCTAGTAACATGACATCCAGAACAGGATTACCGTACCACTCTGGTGTGGATCTTACTTTGGTTGACCTACGAGGTTTAGTTATAACTTGATCTGAAGCTTCATGATCACTATCATTAGCTTCCTCACTAATTGGTGTAGGAATCGCTGGAACTGATTCCAGTGATGAACAACTTTCCAATTCGGGAGAAGGTACAATTACCTCATCAAGTTCTACTTTCCTCCCACTCACTTCTTTCGAGAGAAACTCCTTCTCTAGAAAGGATCCATTATTAGCAACGAATAACTTTCCTTCGGATCTATGATAGAAGGTGTACCCAACAGTCTCCTTTGGGTATCCTATGAAGATACATTTCTCCGATTTGGGTACGAGCTTATCAGGTTGAAGCTTTTTCACATAAGCATCGCTGCCCCAAACTTTTAGAAACGACAACTTGGGTTTCTTGCCAAACCACATTTCATAAGGTGTCATCTCAACGGATTTAGTGGTGCCCTATTTAAGGTGAATGCAGCCGTCTCTAAAGCATAACCTCAAAATAATAGTCGTAAATCAGTAAGAGACATCATAGATCACACCATATCTAATAAAGTGTGATTACGATGTTCAGACACACCATTACGCTGTGGTGTTCCAGGTGGCGTGAGTTGCGAAACTATTCCACATTGTTTCAAATGAAGACCAAAATCGTAACTCAAATATTCTCCTCCACGATCAAGTCGTAGAAACTTTATTTTCTTGTTACAATGATTTTCCACTTCACTCTGAAATTCTTTGAACTTTTCAAATGTTCCAGACTTATGTTTCATCAAGTAGATATACCCATATCTGCTCAAATCATCTGTGAATGTCAGAAAATAACGATACCCACCGCGAGCGTCAACTCTCATCGGACCGCATACGTCAGTATGTATTATTTCCAACAAGTCGGTTGCTCACTCCATAGTTCCGGAGAACGGAGTCTTAGTCATCTTGCCCATGAGGCATCGTTCGCAAGTATCAAGTGATTCATAATCAAGTGATTCCAAAAGCCCATTAGCATGGAGTTTCTTCATGCGTTTTACACCAATATGACATAAACGGCAGTGCGAAAAATAAGTTGCACTATCATTATTGAACTTATATCTTTTGGCTTCAATACTATAAATATGTGTATCACTACTATCGAGATTCAACAAAAATAGACCACTTATCAAGGGTGCATGACCATAAAAGATATTACTCATATAAATAGAACAACCATTATTCTCTGATTTAAATGAATAACCATATTGCATCAAACAAGATCCAGATATAATGTTCATGCTCAACGCTGGCACCAAATAACAATTATTCAGGTATAAAACTAATCCCGAAGGTAGATGTAGAGGTAGTGTGCCGACCGCGATCACATCGACATTGGAACCATTTCCCACGCGCATTGTCGCCTCGTCCTTAGCCAATCTTCGCTTAATCTGTAGCCCCTATTTCGAGTTGCAAATATGAGCAACATAACCAGTATCAAATACCCAGGCGCTATTGCGAGCATTAGTTAAGTACACATCAATAACATGTATATCAAATATACCTTTCACTTTGCCATCCTTATTATCCGCCAAATACTTGGGGCAGTTCCGCTCCCAGTGACCAGTCCCTTTGTAGTAGAAGCACTCAGTCCCAGGCATAGGTCCAGACTTGGGCTTCTTTACTTGAGCGGCAACTTGCTTGTCGTTCTTCTTGAAGTTCCCCTTCTTCCCTTTGCCCTTCTTCTTGAAACTGGTGGTCTTGTTGACCATCAACACTTGATGCTCCTTCTTGATTTCTACCTCCGCAGCTTTTAGCATCGCGAAGAGCTCTAGAATTGTCTTATCCATCCCTTGCATATTATAGTTCATCACAAAGCTTTTGTAGCTTGGTGGCTGATACGTCTCCAGCATATCTATAATTTATGAAGCATTCATGCTATATTATTATCTGTTTTGGATGCTTATGGGCTTTATTATGCACTTCTATATTATTTTGGGACTAACCTATTAACCGGAGGCCCAACCCAAATTGTTGTTTTCTTGCATATTTCAGTGTTTCAAAGAAAAGGAATATCAAACAGAGTCCAAACAGAATGAAACCTTCGGGAGAGTTATTTTTGGAATGGAAGCAATCTAGGGGACTTGGAGTGCACGTAAGGGAAGCGACAAGGAAGCCACGAGGCAGGGAGGCGCACCCTACCCCCTG